>NC_056741.1:424272463-424277463 GCF_019279795.1 Protopterus annectens
AAGAGCCTGAAAAGGTGTGTAGAATCATGAATGAAGCAACAGCAACACCAAAGGTGGACAAAACGTATGCATACATGTTTGTGTGTGTGTGAGAAACTACACACATATGTAACATACAAACAGAAGGTGATGGACAAAATAATGCAATGCGTGTTATCCAGAAGAACCTCAACAAATCAGGGAAAGCAGAGAAATAAATAAATGTATGATTACTTAAGTGACTCAGAAATATTCAAGATGGTATTACTATATCTCAGAAATAGATGCATTATATCAAGAAGATGCAATCTAAAGGTACATAATGGCGAGTTTAGGGACGAAGCAGTGGACGTTTTTTTCAATGAAATGATAAACACCTGAGCATATTTCCAGAGGATTTAGGTCAGCATTGTTACAAGAAAACAGCAATTCACAGGAGATGAACTTCAACATATTTACATGTGCAAAGTTGTTCTTAATTCACCACCATAGTCTATGTTTCCAACAATTTTCTTTTTCTATGATGTCTAAAGGAAAACTTCTATATGCCCTTTTGAAATGGGCTGCAATAATACAAATAATTTGTTTCATTTCCACTTCTCATCCTTTTTCCCTTGTAATAAAAATAGTATCCTTGTTTTATGTAATGTGGTATCTAATAGAATTTGCATTTCCCCAGTTTTCCATTTTTCTTGAAAGCTTTACTGCTTCTTACAAATCAGAGAAAGGCTTATTCTTCATTATTCCAGGTTATAAGTAATATCACTTCCACCCTTGATTTTCTATGATACAGCTGTGTCCCTGTATTTCAAGACTCCTAATGGATTTGCCTACATACAATGTACAGACCTTATTCCAGCATGAAATAGCCATTAACATATTGCTATCTCTTCCTTTGGCAGTATGTCTGCACAAATAGTATTTTATTTATTTTATTTATTTTATTTATTTTACATTTGTTGACCGGGCTAGTCTAGCTGGACATGTATCCGTTTTCAGTAGAGGCCCGGGGAGAAAAGCTCCAGTACAGGCAATAAACAATGATTTGGCAAATAAAGCATTAATATGAGTAAACAATACAAGGTAAAAAAGAAAAATCAATTTCAACACAAAAGAAATACTAAAAATAGGAGATAAACTTATAATATATACTACTGTATTAGACTTATAAAACAGAAACTATAACACTACTACTAATATATACTACTGTATTAGACTTATAAAACAGAAAAAATAACACAAGATGAAGTTAAAAAAGGTTGCTGGTAAAGTCTACTTCTCAGATATAAATCTCAAACTATTGAAAGTGTTTGTGAGGGGAAAGGGGAGGAAAATTAGGTAAATGAGGACATGGTTTCAGTCGGGATTAGCACAAGGACACAACCACTGTGCTTTAAGATGTTCTCTGATGTGTTTTTTGAAAAGAGAGGTAGAGTTTTGATTAGTTATTTCCTGAGGGAGTTGATTCCAGTTTTTACCTATGGAATTTGAAAATAATGAATCCCCAGCTTTATTATATGATTTAGTTAGAGATACTAGGAGTTTGTTAGCAGAACGGATTGTGGCTAGGTTTTTATATGGTATGATCAGTTTTGTATGGCTAGGGGTGGCATCAGGGTAGTAGAGGGTCTTTTGAATGATGAGTAGTTGTTGATAGAGTAAGTGGTTAGTTAGCTCTAACCAATCTAGCTGTTTGAGGTTAAGACAATGGTGTGTTCTTAGGGGAGTAGCAGTAATGAATCTGGCTATGCTATTGTAGCAGATAGAGAGTTTGGTAATGTTATTTTTGGATAAGTTAGTATAGATAGGTGAGGCATAGAAGAGGGTGGAGATCAGGTGTGTCTGAGCAATGTTTTTTCTAGCTACTGGGGTAAGAAAGGGTTTAATTCTGTAGAGAGTCCCAATTTTTTTGTTGACAGCTTTAATAGTGATGTTGATGTGTTCATCATAATTGAGACTGTTATCAATAGTTACACCTAGTAATCGAGTGGTCTTATCAGGGTTAATACTGGTTGCATTATTCGATGAGATAGTAAAGAGAGGTGTGGGAGTAAAGAGAAGAAGCTTAGTTTTTTGGGGGTTAAGGAGGAGGCAGTGTTGCATAAACCAATTTTCGACAGTTAAGAAGACTGTTTGGGTGAGGGACTGGAGGGAGGGAATATTTTTAGCAGTGCAGATTAATGTTGAGTCATCAGCATATTGAATGCAGGTGGCTTGTGGTATATTGAGATGTAGGTCACTGATAAATAATGAAAAAAGAAGGGGGCCAAGGATTGATCCTTGTGGAACACCAATATTTACTGGGAGTAAGGAAGATAGGTTGTTCTCCCATAGGACTGCTTGTTGCCTGTTTTGGAGATAGCTCTTAAACCACTGTAGCGAGTGTGGGCTGAGAGAATAAAGGTTTAGTTTATCAAGAAGTATATTGTGGTTAACCATATCAAAGGCTTTTGAAAGATCTATGAATAGTGCTGAGGAGAAATGATTTTTGTTTCTATTATTATTTATGGAGTCAGAGAAGGAAAGGAGGGCAGTTGTAGTGCTGTGGAATGGTCTGAATCCATGTTGACAGTCGGCTAGAAGTTTGTTTTGAAGAAGGTAGTTAAGAATTTGTTTATGAACACATCTTTCCATAATCTTGGCTAATGGGGAAAGTAAGGCAATAGGGCTTAAAATTTGAGAGTTCAGTTGATGAGCCTCCTTTGTGAGGGAATTATATGAGATATTTTCCATAAGGTGGGATTGTTCCTCAGTGATAGTCCTATTAATCAGTATGGATACTGGATAATTGATAGCTTTGCAGCTATTTGTAGGTATTCGGATGGGAGTTGGTCAGCAGATGGGGTGCAAGGTTTGAGTTTTTAAGAAGCTTATAAATAAGAGATGTAGCAACGGGTTGAATCTGAAAGGTCTTGGATGAGGGTAGAGAGGTATTTGGTAAGGAAGCAGTAGATGTGGGTAATGAGTTAGCTAGCGATTGAATGGCTTCTGTAAAATACTTATTAAAGGCTTCAGGGATCTGTGTAGCATTGTTGAGATGAAAGCCTGAAGGGGTAGGAGTAGGTGAATGTCCAGGTTTAAGAAGTTTATTAACACTTGACCAGAATTTTGAGGGGTTTTTGACTGCTTTGTTGAAGGTGAAGATAATATTCCTTTTGTCTCTAACAGTATCTTTCTTGGTGGCATTTCTTAATTGTTTGAAGAGGAGGTGGTCAGATGCACATTTACTACCTCTCCATTTGGCTCAGATTTTATTTCTGAGGATCATTTTTTCTTTTATTTGCTTAGATAGCCATGGAGCAGATTTGGATCTTATTCTAGTAGAGTGAAAGGGGGCATGATGATCAAGGATTTGAAGAAAGGTTGTATTAAAGTAGGTCACTGCTTTATTAAGTTCAAGATGAGTTAGTGGTGACCAGTCGCATGCTTGCAATTCAGTAAGGAAGTTATCTGGGTTGAAGAACTTTTTTGAGCGGGATGTTCTTAGTTTATGAGTGTGTGGAATATTCACTTTTTGTCTTATCACATATGTAAGCACATGATCACTGATATTATCTGGAAGGGTTCCTGGGGTATAACTGCAAGGATGGTTATTAATAAGGATCCAGTCAAGAGTTGTTTCTTTTTTATTTTGTTTATGGATTCTAGTAGGAGTTGTTATTAATTGAGAGAACCCATAGAGATTAATATGGTTAGTTGGGTGCTGGTTTGAACAGGTTATCCAGTCAATGTTAAAGTTACCAAGTATTATGGTTTCTTGGGGTTGTTGGTTGGAAAGTGAACTAAGTAAGTTTTCTAGAGTCTGAGTATTATTACCAGGGGGAAGATACATACAAATTAAGTAGATTGATTTGTTGTTGTTAATCTGGAGTTTGGTTGATAATGATTCAGCTTTAGGGTCTATTAATGAAAGTTCATTATGGAGGGTAAGTTGGAGATTAGATTTATAGATGATGGCTACCCCACCACCTTTCTTGGTTTTGTGGTCGTTTCTGAGTATGTTGTAGCCAGGAGGGGTTATTTCCTAGTCCTGAGTAGAGGGTTTTAACCATGCTTCTGTAAGACATAAAATGTCAAATGAATGCAAGTCCAATAGTGCATGGAGGTGATGAACTTTGTTATTAATGCTTCTGATATTAAGGTGAGCTATAAGAAGGGAGTTAGTTGTTTTAGTACATGGTGAAGGTAAAGGTGGAGGATGTCTATATGTGTTTAGTTTAGCCTTGGTAGAGGGACCAGGGTTTGGGTGAATATCTCCATGTAGGAGGAGGTAATGATTGGAATAGGATAGGAATTTAAGGATTTTAAGCAAGTTATTACAATTCTTTTTGTTAACATAGAATGTCATATGAGTTGTTCTGTGGTATTTTGGTAGAAGATAATTAGCAGAGCAGGTTATGTTACTGTGATTAAGGGTGGTGAGAAAAGAGGATGGTAGTGTTTGCTGGAGATGATGATTTTGTTCCTTTAATGAGTTGTTTTCAAAGAAGGTGATATAGTAAGATATAGAACGAGAGGCTAAAACAGTGGTAGAGAGAAGGATGTATATATGAAAAGGTTTAAGTGTTGGAGACATGGTATTGAGTGAGTGTTAGGACTGATGTAGTTTGTCAGAGTTGGTCAGTATAAGAGCTAGTAGGTATGTGTTAATTAGTAGAGTAGTGTATTATGAAGAAAGAAAAAACAAGAAGAAAACAAATGGGAAGAGGTTGTCAATAACAGGTAGATACTAGGACAGTTAGCAGGTACAATGTGTAGCTAGGCCAGGTCAGGGAAGAAATTAGAAGATGGGGAATGAAGTAGATGAAATAAATAGGTGTAAAAGGAAACTAGAAGATAGTGTGGAGGTGGAGGATTAGAGATGGGTGGAGCAAGAGGAGGAGGAGAAAAGAAAGAGAGATAATTGCTAAGGGGAGAGGTCTAGTGATAAGAAGGATGGAGATAGGGTAGGAGATATGGGGGGGTGTGTCTAGAGAGCTATAAGGTAAGGACCTGTAGGGGTGGGTGGGATTTGGGGGTAG